>NC_134483.1:418874173-418876899 GCF_040206685.1 Ascaphus truei | reverse complement strand
GGCAACCCCCCACCCCCTCTGCCCCGAGTCCCTGTGGCTGCCCGCCCGGCGGGGGACACCGCACAGCAGACAGAGGAGCCAGGAGCGGGAAGACAGACACACACACTCACAAAGCAGAAGCTCCACCCCCGGCTTCCTCTGACCTGCCTGCGACCAATCCCCTGCATCCCGGCCGGCATTCTAAGCCCCACCTCCTTCATTCAATCCCATGCGGCCCTTCATCCAATCCCTAGCTCACATCGCTGGCACAGTCATCTCCCGGGGCTTCCAGTTCTGCCTGTGTCTGCCTGTTTCTATTTCCAGGCTGTGGGCACTCATTCTGTACTGGCCTAAGGTCTGTTTCTGCTTTGGGTTATTTACCTTCAGTAGGTAGGTTGCCAGAGTGTATTCTCTCTGTGGGCTGTGGTAGGTCTCCAGCTTCTTTGAGTGCTGTATATCATTTTCCCACATACAGTATAGTCACATACTGCTTCTTCATTTCGCTGGCGATTGAGTTGGTTTGTTTTTTCGGAAGGTTGTTGATCTGTGTGGGGTTTTGTTCTTGGAGTGTTATCTGTTTAGTGGAAGTGTGTGAATATACATATGTAATGTAGAGCAAGATAAACTATAAAGACTACACTGGCATTATTAAGCTAGTTTAGATCCTGGGGATAAGTTTATTCCATATTTTTTACACTTATATATATATATATATATATAAGTCAAGCCTTTGCAAAATGAACACTCTGTGAATGAATCATTTTCAGACTTCTACACATAATCGTCTTCGAGTAGTTCAGCTCTATGAAGAACTTTCTGGTTGATCCTTTAAAATGTATCCCAACATACTGTAGGTTACATCTGAGTAAATGACATGACGTGAGACCGTTTTTATATGCAGAGATGGTTTATAGTGCTATGACATAGGATGTCTATTACATGATACACAGCCTCACCACTTTTTGCATGAATGGCTTTCTATTTATTTTTTTTAGAAGTGGCTGCAGTTTTCGGCTTACTATATATATTCGCCCGTCACTTCTACTTTGCTGGCTACGTTGAATCTGCCAAGGGCAGGTAAGAAAATTTGGTTAAAAGGTGAATTTGGCAATCTTTTTGGCTATCTATGTTTTGCAGCACACTAAAGATGTCCTATTCCATCCAAAAGCCCCAGTGTTAACTTTAAGAAACTTCTCAATCAGGATTCCTTCGTCGGATGCACATCTCTTAGGCAAATATCCCGTACCAATTGCCACCAAGAGGCGAGAAACTTGATCGATTTAAAAAAAACTCCTTGGTGAATGTGGCTCCAAATAAACTCTCCATAAATGACAAGCTGTTGCAAATAGAGCAAAATACGAGACAATTCTTTTTATGCATTTACGATGGGGAGCTTCATTAAAAGGACTCTATTAGCATCAATTTCACGACAAGCTGCATATTTTGCCGTTTTATTAATATACTCCTCCCTGTGCGTAATGCTGCACACATTTTACTTGTGTAAAGACCTGAAACAATGCCCATTGTTCTGATTCCCCAAACACATTACTGTTATCTCTTGCGGTTTTCATATTAACTTTGAAGTTGCCTTAAAATGTTACAATAAAGATTTTCACGCTCATAACTTTGGTACAAGTATAACAATGGGTGACAAATGAGGATGACAAAGGTAGGTTCATAAAGTATTTAATAAAAAAGGTCACCTTATAGGTTAGAAAACATTGCAAACCATTGAAAATGCAGCGTTTCAACATTTGGCATAATGTCAATGCAGCCATTCGTTATCAGAGATTTAATGCTATACTCGATGAGGGCAGAGTTACAGGTTAGAAACTCATAACTATGCATTACAAACATTGTGGCACTTTGACGGCCAACAACATATCCTTAAAGCTGCAGTTCAGTCTATATCCTGCATGTGTGTTTTTTTTAATAAATCAGTTCTGTAGTAAGAAAAAATACTTTTAGCATTTTCGGTTTTAAAAAAACAACTTTGAAAGACCAATTTTCTTGTATTCTATTTTAACAAGCATTTGCTTAGGCGCTGCCCCTTCATGGCCTGTCACAAACCCAGGCACACCCCTTTGTCAGCACTGCCCTCCCTCTCTCTAAACGTGCACTAGCATCTTGTCACATGATCTTCCTCATACAGTAGTACATTCAAGGAAGCTGGAGAAAAGGGATCAGCCATGCATAGCAGCTCGGATAGGCGATTTCAAACTTATTACAGTGTTTATTCCAT
Organism: Ascaphus truei; assembly: GCF_040206685.1. NCBI lineage: Eukaryota > Metazoa > Chordata > Amphibia > Anura > Ascaphidae > Ascaphus > Ascaphus truei. The sequence goes on along the minus strand of NC_134483.1, from coordinate 418,874,678 downwards.
TCATTGCACGTGTATATAATGTAAAAATTGTAATAATTCCATTTATAGCAAACGTGTATATGTGAATATTATTTAGATGTATATGTATGTTACTGAAATGTGGAGTGAGTGTGTAGGTAAATACACACAATACACTTCCACTGCATATATATATATATATATATATATATATATATATATATATATATATATATATATATATATATATATATATTATATATTATATATGTATGTATATGTGAAGTTATGTGAGTAAAAAAGTGACAAAAACCCTCCATAGCAAGGCAAATAGCAAATGGAAATATTACTGTATGCTCATTTGTATGTATATATATATTTATATACACACACACTTCAAATACGGATAGTGATTCACGTAAATGATATATATATTCACTTTCTGGGAGTATAAGAGTGACTGTCCTGTTGTTCCTTTTTTTGTATCCATCATTGAATGGTATGCACCCTCTCTTTACGTTTATTTTATACTAGCTGAGAGACCCGG